>NW_027412536.1:18629678-18632178 GCF_025532065.1 Leptinotarsa decemlineata | reverse complement strand
ACCGAGGGTCCACGCGAAAAATTCACGTGGGCTCCACCCCGGACCTTAGACCGACACCCAACGGATCGCAACGTCCTACAAGAGGAAAAGTGCACGCGTTCGATATCGGTTCGAAAAACGAGCTGAGCGAACGACGCGAACGCCGTCCGTCACGAAACCCGTCAAACGCCGACGATCGAAACGCGATGAATTTCCTCCTTCGACCTTTCGGGTTTCTCAGGTTTACCCCTGAACGGTTTCACGTACTCTTGAACTCTCTCTTCAAAGTGCTTTTCAACTTTCCCTCACGGTACTTGTTCGCTATCGGTCTCGTGGTCATATTTAGCCTTAGATGGAGTTTACCACCCACTTAGGGCTGCACTCTCAAGCAACCCGACTCTGAGGAGAGATCCTCCCGAAATTGACGGCGGTCGCTACGGGCCTGGCACCCTCTATGGGCTGTGGCCCCGTTCAAGAAGGACTTGGACGCGCCGTACGACTCCGGGATAAACGGATCCTCCCTAACACCACATTTCCCGGCGGTTAACCCGCGGGATTCGGTGCTGGGCTTATCCCTGTTCGCTCGCAGCTACTGAGGGAATCCTAGTTAGTTTCTTTTCCTCCGCTTAGTAATATGCTTAAATTCAGCGGGTAGTCTCACCTGCTCTGAGGTCGATAAAATAATTTTTCAGTTTATTCAACAGCAACGAGTCGACGTACGTAGTCTCGTCCGTCGTTATTTCGAGAGAGAACTACCGAAACGGACAAAAAAGTTCTCGACGTCCTGTAATAATGTGTGTGCGTGTGTACGTACGCTGCTCGACACGATCAGACGTCGTCTTCGATTCATCAAAGATTCTCGGACACGACGATCGTGCGTAACGAGAGCATACACACACACACACTACAAGCGTGAACCTGTATATTGCCGTGGCAGCCGCTTTCCCAACAACGGAGACTCGATACGATTTCGTTGTGTACAAACTACGTAACGTTTCTCTCATCTTGCGATGAGAAAAAACGATTCGTCGCTTTCGCACTTTAAGATGCCGCGTCTTTGTCGTCGTCTCGTCGTCGTCGTCGTCAACGTGTATTTATTTTTGTTACCAAGTGTCATCGCCGCGAAGGCGATAAAATACTTAGATAACGATTATAATAACGAGACGACTCGATAGACGACAAACAACAACAACAACAACACGTCAATCATCCAACACGCTCCGACGTTTTTACAAAATATCAATTTTGAAAAACCGAGCAGTCTTTGAAATTGATACGACCCTCAGCCAGGAGTGGTCCAGGAACAGTATCCGAGGACCGCAATGTGCGTTCGAAATGTCGATGTTCATGTGTCCTGCAGTTCACAAGTTGACGCGCAATTAGCTGCGTTCTTCATCGACCCACGAGCCAAGTGATTCACCGTTCAGGGTAATCTTTTATTTAGACGTACTCAAAAAAAATAATTTCAAGAGTTCGACGTCTCGATTCGGCAAGCGTTGAGATTATACCAATGCAACAACGTACATAAATATATATATACTTGTTAAAAAAAATAAAAAAAGAGAAGCGCTCGACGATTTCGTATTCGTACGGCACCACATATTCAGACGAGGCATCGTGTACCGAAATCGCGCACGACTCAATTTTTATATTCGTCGTGTAGAGGACGCGCGTAGTATTTCATTTACCATGCGTTCTAACTGACACGGCCGGGCGAATATCTTTCACAACCATCGGAAATCTCGTTGTGTAATCCGGTAACGTAAAAATTCGTACGAAACGAAACTTTCACGTTTCGACCGCGATTAAACATAATTTCCTACGGAGCGGTTTTTTAACAGTCACACACTCCTAGGTACCCGGCGAAGGCGGCGTCGTCGGCATCATCGTCATCGACGGCGAAATGTATCGTCGTATATCGCGCGTTCGCGTTCGACAAAAGAGCGTACGCTTCACAACACGATCGACGAACAACATTAGCGCCATAATCGACGACAACGACGCGGCAACACAACAATACGCACAACGTCATATATTATAATTTTCGGTAAAGAAAATTACACGCCTAATTGAAAAACCTCTAAGACGAATTTGTATAGTTCGAGAAGAGGACTACTACTAATCGAAAGGATGATGACGACAGACAACAACGTCGTCGTCGTCGTCGTCAATTTCACCGTCATTCGAAAACGTAGTCCACCGTCGCTCATTTTCTTTCTATCGAAACGAAAACATAAAGCGACAAATTAGTTCGAATATCGTAGAAGGAAAAAGGAGAGATTTAACTCTTTTCTCGCTTCGCGATATATATATATTTGATCAGACATGTCGTATATAGACAATATCACTGTAATGATCCTTCCGCAGGTTCACCTACGGAAACCTTGTTACGACTTTTACTTCCTCTAAATGATCAAGTTTGGTCATCTTTCCGAAACATCGAAGACGCCGAAACGCCATCGCGCTCAGTCCGAAGACCTCACTAAATCATTCAATCGGTAGTAGCGACGGGCGGTGTGTA
>NW_027412536.1:18619678-18627178 GCF_025532065.1 Leptinotarsa decemlineata | reverse complement strand
CCGATACTATAGAGGAAGCGTTTTCGATCCGTTTCGAAACGTACCTATCCCCCTATAGCGGCGTTTCGAGCACATCGCCCGTTTTCCGTTAACGCTGACGGGACCCTACGCGACTTTCGGTTTTTTCCACTTTTCGTATAGTCCTAGTCAATATAATTTATATCCGTCGATATGATATTGTATCAGACATGAATACGCATATCGATCGATATATTAAAATATTATAGGATAACGTTCTGACAACAGGACGTCTCGATTACAATGTTTATCGGAAAGTGTAGTGAAAATTTGTGTAAGGCCTATACCGCTTTCTCGCCATTACAACATATGAGTTGAGACGGTGAGACGATACTTGAATTAATGGGAGCAAACAGAATTTCGGAAGCGTGATAAAAAATTTTCAAAGAGAAATTTTGGCGAAAATTTCACTATACTTTCCGATATTTTCACCACACTTTCCGTTATTTTCACCACACTTTCCGTTCATGATTATTTTCGCCAAAATTTCCGTCTGAAATTTTTTCTTCACGCTTCCGAAATTCTGCTCGCTCCCAGAAGGCAGAGGTAAACTTTCATTACACTTTCCGTTATTTTATGTTTTCACTACACTTTCCGATACTTTTATATTTTCACCACACTTTCCGTTCATGATTATTTCGCCAAAATTTCCATCTGAAATTTTTTCTTTCACGCTTCCGAAATTCTGCTCGTTCCCAGAAGGCAGAGGTAAACTTTCATTACACTTTCCGTTATATTTTCACTACACTTTCGATACTTTTATATTTCACTACACTTTCCGATACTTTTATATTTTCACCACACTTTCCGTTCATGATTATTTTCGCCAAAATTTCCATCTGAAATTTTTTCTTCACGCTTCCGAAATTCTGCTCGCACCCAGAAGGCAGAGGTAAACTTTCATTACACTTTCCGTTACTTTTTATGTTTCACTACACTTTCCGATACTTTTATATTTTCACCACACTTTCCGATACTTTTATATTTTCACCACACTTTCCGTTCATGATTATTTTCGCCAAAATTTCCATCTGAAATATTTTCTTCACGCTTCCGAAATTCTGCTGCTCCCAGAAGGCAGAGGTAAACTTTCATTACACTTTCAGTTATATTTGTTTTCACTACACTTTCCGTTCGGTTATTTCGCCAAAATTTCCATTTGAAATTTTTATTTCACGCTTCCGATATTCTGCTCGCTCGCGAAGGCAAAAGTAAACTTCACTACACTTTCCGTTATATTTATGTTTTCACTACACTTTCCGTTACTTTTATATTTTCACCACACTTTCCGTTCACGTTATTTCGCCAAAGTTTCCATCTGAAATATTTTTTCACGCTTCCGAAATCTGCTCGCTCCCGAAGGCAGAGGTAAACTTTCATTACACTTTCCGTTATATTTATGTTTCACTACACTTTCCGTTATCTTTTATATTTTCACTACACTTTCCGTTCGGGTTATTTCGCCAAAATTTCCATTTCAAATTTTTTATTCACGCTTCCGATATTCTGCTTTTCGCCGAAGGCAGAGGTAAACGTTCACTACACTTTCCGTTATATTTATGTTTTCACTACACTTTCCGATACTTTTATATTTTCACTACACTTTCCGTTCACGTTATTTTCGCCAAAGTTTCCATCTGAAATATTTTCTTCACGCTTCCGAATTCTGCTCGCTCCCAGAAGGCAGAGGTAAACTTTCATACACTTTCCGTTATATTTATGTTTTCACTACACTTTCCGTTATCTTTTAATATTTTCACTACACTTTCCGTTCGGTTATTTCGCCAAAATTCAATTCAAATTTTATTTCACGCTTCCGAAATTCTGTTCCTCGCGGAAGGCAGAAGTAAACGTTCACTACACTTTCCGGTATATTTATGTTTTTCACTACACTTTCCGCTACTTTTAAATTTTCACTACACTTTCCGTTCTTTTATATTTTCACTACACTTTCCGTTCGGGTTATTTCGCCAAAATATCTATTTGAATTTTTATTTCACGCTTCCGATATTCTGCTTGCTACCGGAGGGCAGAGGTCGATTAAGTTTGACGATAGTCGTGTCACTAAGTGTTCTGGCGATGTTCTAAATTTACTGTAGTCTCTGGAGATACCCTACATTTTGTTTTATAAAAGAGAAGACATTAGTAGATCAAGATGTTCACATGATGTGGTGCTTGCTGCTGCTGCTGCAGGTTTTTCCGGGTTTTCCTGCAGCTGAAAAAGCAAATGCGCCACTGGAATCATCAATGAAGTCGCCCCTCCGGAGCGTCAATTAAATTTTGTTGTTTCATAATTTCATGATTTGTATTACTTTCTTGACCTGAGACTTACTTCAAAAATAAAAAAAATACACACGAATTCATTTCATAAGCTTTTGTGGTTCTGAAAAGAACCTTTTTTTTATGGAAACGGTAAGGACAATACAGGGGGAGGCATTAAATTCAACCGCCAAATCCGTACAAGGTTCGACCTTGCCTTTTCAGGGCGTATACAACATCCATGGCTGTGACGGTTTTGCGTTTCGCATGTTCGGTATATGTTACGGCATCTCTGATAACATTTTCGAGAAATACTTTGAGTACTCCACGAGTTTCTTCGTATATCAAACCCGAAATACGTTTAACACCACCTCGACGGGCTAATCTTCTAATGGCAGGTTTCGTTATTCCTTGGATATTATCACGCAATACTTTACGATGACGTTTCGCTCCTCCTTTTCCTAAACCTTTACCTCCCTTGCCACGACCAGTCATTTCGAATGTTAAGAATAAATTATATACTGCACGATACGAATGAAATACTGTTAGTGATACTAACGACAGACTTCGACTAAAGTTCTACACCGAACTCGGTCGGGTTTTGTTAAATTTCATGACTCCGCCCACAACTGGAAATCGGACCAATGGCGTCTCGTCTAGATGGTATATAATAGTTGGCGTGTATAAGCCGACTCAGTTCATATGTTGTCCGTCTATCGTTCGGTATACATTTCGTTCGTTACAATTCGCAATAGGTTTTGAAAATGGCTCGTACCAAGCAGACCGCTCGTAAATCGACTGGAGGTAAAGCTCCGAGAAAACAATTAGCTACTAAAGCAGCTCGCAAAAGTGCACCGGCTACGGGAGGTGTTAAAAAACCTCATCGTTACAGACCCGGTACTGTTGCTCTCCGAGAAATTCGACGTTATCAGAAGAGTACTGAATTGTTGATTAGGAAATTACCCTTTCAACGTTTAGTTCGAGAAATCGCTCAAGATTTCAAAACCGATTTACGATTCCAAAGTTCAGCCGTCATGGCTTTGCAAGAAGCTAGCGAGGCGTATTTGGTAGGACTCTTCGAAGATACGAATTTGTGCGCCATTCACGCCAAGCGCGTTACCATTATGCCCAAAGACATTCAGTTAGCAAGGAGAATACGCGGAGAACGAGCTTAATTTCATATATATATATCCCAATATATATTGAAAATATATACAAAAAAAAGGTTCTTTTCAGAACCACAAAATGCAATTGATGAAAGAATTCGTTTATCGATAGATATGAATGAATGAATGAATGTATGATATTTTCAATAACTCGCATCACGTAAATATTAAATCACGGGTGTTTGCAGAACATGTTCAGTATGATCCAAATATGGATTATAATACTGAAATTTTACTTTCCGAAACGAATCTTTCGAAAAGATCATTTTTAGAAACGGCTGAGATAAATAACGAAAAACAAGCGATCACTGAATGAAAGATCGCTCATAACATCACCATCTTTTCGTAAATTTCCTCTGATTCATATTTTTGAATACCTGGCATAAATCTCGAGTGACTTTTTGTAATATACCCTATACCAAAAATGAATCGTTCTCGAGATATTCGATCGTTTATACAGAAAAAGTAGGTATTATTCGGTTCTCGAGCCATTTCCCTATAAAATTGAAAACAAGTCTCATAGAATACATAAGCTATTATTGATTCATCAAAATATTACATTCCGTCGTCTTGTAGGAGGAGTAACATTTCCAAAATGATGAACGAGGTATTAGGAGTCGATGAGTAATTCTGAAGATATAAAAATCAGTGATTTCTCAAATGGAACACCCTTAGTTTGGAAACCTCGAAATGATTTTGACTCATTTTCCTGAAACGATCCCAATATCAGAAAATAAGTCAACTGTTCACAAGACATATTTCAATGAAATAGAAAGACAGAGCAATATTTTTTAATTTTTACTCTTTTACGAAATTATTCGATTCATATCAATTCGATAGTCGGCGGCGGCGGAAGAAATATTATTTATCTATTTTTTTTCTGTTTATAGGGATAGGCTAGGTAGGTAGTTCTGACTATTTATTTATATATTTGTTGGACAGTTGAATTATATACGAATTCTTGTAAAAAAAATTGTGGCCCTGAAAAGGGCCATTTGTTTTCTTAGACTTCGTCGCCGGAGAGAGAAGTCAACTGATAGAAGAATTTACTTCTTCTTTTTTGGAGAGGCGGCAGCTTTTTTGGCTTTCGGAGAAGATGCCGATGCAGGGGTCGCTTTCGCGGTTTTCGGTTTGGGTGCTTTCGGCTTTTTTGTTGGTCCTTTGTTAGTTTTCTTTGCTTTCGAAGGAGACTTGGTTTTACTAGCAGAAGTCGCGGACGAAACCTTAGAAGCGACGGTCTTTTTATCCTCGGCAGTTACCTTTTTAGGCTTGGCTGCGGCAGCCGCTTTCTTTTCCGGAGAGGCTTTCTTACCTTTCGGTGATGCAGCAGCCTTCTTGCCGGTTTTAGCTTTTTCACCAGCTACGCGTTTAACGGGAGTTTTTTGGCCTTCGCACCGGCCGTACCGGACGTTTTCTTTTCGGTAGCCGACGGTTTTGCCGAACCAGAAGATGCCGATGCCAATTTGAACGACCCCGATGCACCTTTTCCTTTAGTTTGTACTAATGATCCGGAAGCAACCGCAGATTTAAGATATTTCTTGATGAAAGGTGCCACTTTTTCTGCGTCAGCCTTATAATTCGCCGCAATATATTTTTTTATGGCTTGTAAAGAGGAACCACCCCGTTCCTTCAATCCTTTAATAGCGTTATTAACCATTTCCGACGTAGGTGGGTGAGAAGGTTTACTTCTTGGATTTTTAACTTTCTTTTCTTTCTTCGCAGTAGACTGTGCCTGCGGCGACGAAGATGAATTAGCCGAAGCCGAAGAATTCTGATTTTCTATGTCTGCCATAGTAAAAAAACAACTGACAATATATTCTCGGAAGATAGATGCTACACTCGTTAGGCGTCTAGAGAGAATGATGTAGTCCTCTGGTGTTCCGTTTGTTTAAATATTCTGGGTCGAAGCACAGGCGGACGGGAGACTGAACGCTCGACATTCTCGTTAGACACGATATTGACGGCTTCCATTCTGCTGTCGAAATGTTCGCATCAACTTCTTTACGAAATCAATGCCGGTTTCCTATTTAGACTTCGACTAGCACAATAACGTGGATAGATTCTACGTATTCCGAAAATATTTTCTGATAAGAAAAAGCTAATATTAAACCTCGACAACTCACAGTAAATTACAATGAAATATGAAGTATTGATGATTTTGACGTAACTCCAGACAATTCCTTTCCGAAAATACTCGTAATCGATGATCTGGAAGGAACCTTCGAATAAATATCATAGGCGCGACTGTCTATAGAAACATGATACATTAGCCGATAATACTCGATAAATACACGAGTGAATAGGGCATCGAAGAGACCTCGTGTCTACCTTCATACACGACTATAACCAAGAACCGACGCTTCTAATAGCATCAACATTTTCAAAAATTATCCCTATAAAAGTGTTCGATGAAAACGGCATTCGAATAATAACGAACGTTATTAATGTTATATTCGATAAGATATAATCATCGTAATATACTTTCAATAAAAAGGTCGATACTACAACACGAACGAACGAACGAACGAACGAACGAACGACGATACTGTGAGCTCTATCTATAACGGAGTAATACACACCCACCCCCACCCGAAATATATAAATCGTCAATGTTATAGTCGAAATCAGAAATGCTAATCATAAACGTTTTTAGACAACATATTAGCACGTAAATAAAAAACACGTTAAAAAATAACATAAGTAATAGAGTACATGACTAGTATAACAGTAACGAACGTTAACTTTTTAGGTTGATAGGTAGGTAAGCACCATCTAAATATAGGTGGCAAAATTATTTATTATCATCGCGCGTTTCACGAAAGGAGGTAACAATGTACTGATAACAAGGCAACCCAACCGAGTGAGACCTAGCGCCCTAGCAAAAATAAATTATCATTCAGCGTCGAAACGATATTGTAAGAATTCTTTCATAAATATTTTGTGGTTCTGAAAAGAACCGTTTTTTTTAAGAATGTATATCGTAGACCGGAATAAGTAAATTATTTCGAACTGGTATATTTCGTAACTGCTTTGGTGCCTTCGCTGACGGCGTGCTTCGCCAATTCACCAGGAAGTAACAGACGTACTGCAGTCTGAATTTCTCTGCTCGTAATAGTCGATCGCTTGTTATAATGAGCAAGACGGGAGGCTTCCGCTGCGATACGCTCAAATATATCATTTACGAAACTGTTCATGATGCTCATCGCTTTACTGGATATTCCGGTATCGGGATGGACTTGTTTCAATACTTTGTAGATATAAATTGCGTAACTTTCCTTCCTCCTCCTCTTCTTTTTCTTATCGGTCTTCGATATATTCTTTTGGGCCTTTCCGGCCTTCTTCGCAGCCTTTCCACTAGCTTTGGGTGGCATTCTGAAAATTTAATTTCGTCAATATCAAACAAACAAGTACTATCGTGCAGGTTTGCTTTCGACTCAATGTAAAAGACGCCACTCTGTCGTCACTATTTCAGATAGTAACTGGAACTCTAGTAGGCTCCGCCCACCGGAAAGTTGAGCGTTCGAGAACGCCCATTGGTCGGTAGGACGGTATTAATACAGGTCGATTCTATATAGAAATCATTGTATAGAAAGCTACTGTTAGAGCAACATCGAATAATTCTCAGTGAATTCTTTAAATTTATCCGATATATAATACTAATCTACGATTCGACATGTCTGGACGTGGAAAAGGAGGTAAAGTTAAGGGAAAGGCAAAGTCCCGTTCCAGTCGGGCTGGACTCCAATTCCCAGTAGGACGTATTCATCGACTCCTTCGTAAGGGAAATTATGCCGAACGAGTTGGTGCCGGCGCCCCGGTTTACTTAGCCGCAGTAATGGAATATTTGGCAGCTGAAGTCTTGGAATTGGCCGGTAATGCGGCTCGCGATAACAAAAAAACCCGTATCATTCCTAGACATTTACAGCTGGCCATTCGAAACGACGAAGAACTCAATAAATTGTTATCAGGAGTAACCATTGCTCAAGGTGGTGTTTCCCAATATTCAGGCGGTTTTGTTACCGAAAAAAACCGAAAAGAAGGCATAAGTACACATTTC